>NC_085138.1:59480838-59505185 GCF_035046485.1 Aedes albopictus | reverse complement strand
CTTTGTTGAGGTGAACCACTAGTGAATGGGATGCAACTTGCATCATGCAACGATTCGAGTGATACAAAGCAGATAGGCAGTGTTGCCATCTTATGTTGGCCGTTACTTATGTGCAGTGTTTTCCATATAAAGTCGAAAAATATACAAATTTTCTAAACTAATCTATTTTCTTTAGGGGTATCCAGATTATTTCATAATCGGAATTCAGGGATTTCCCCACAATTTCCTTCAGAGATTTCTCCAGATTTTTTTCTTTCTAGAGATTCCACCATAAATTCCTTTTGGATTTCTACAAGAACTTCTGTTGGAAACTCCTCAGGAATCCGTGACCGGATTACTTCCATTGGTGTAGCTAGGATTTTTTCCTGGAAGGGGCCCAGGGGGGCCTGACTTGAGATGAATTTTAAGCGGCATGGCCGCCCGATATGTGAATATGCAAATCGGTATTGTAGTTTTGAGTAATCAATATGACTGTTTTAGATTTGTTCATAGTTTCGAAAACTATATGAGTACGAAAAATTCGTCCAAGATTTTTTTTGCTTCAGTGATTTCATCATGGCTTCTTCCAGAAATTTGATCAAGAATTCATCTGGGGATTCCACTATACATTTTTTCGGGGATTTGTCCTGGGATACCTTTAGAGGTTCCACCAGTAATTGTTCCAGTGCTTTTGCGAGGTTTCCTTCAGGAATTTCACCAGAGATCCTTTAAGGTATTTCTGCAGGTATTCAGAGATTTCTACAGGGATTTCTCCATATATGCCTTCCAGAATTTCACTAGAGATTGCTCCAATAATTACATCCGGAATGATTCGAAGTATTTCTGCAGGAATGTATTCCTGAAACTATTCTAGAAAAATTCACTTAGAGATTGTTGCATGCTAGCAAAACGCGTAACATACGAATTACAAACGAACATGATTAAATGACATATAAACATTCACGACACGAACTGGACGAACTGTGCAAGTGGCCATCTTGCATGTTGACAACTGGCTTGATTGTTGTCAACATCTATTGCATCACTACAGTGACACTCCGGTTGTCACTGGTGAGCCCACAGTTGACTTGACGTAGACTGATGTACACTCAGAAATAAAAGTATACACGGAATTACTATTATTTATGCATTTTGTATCCGCATCTCTCTCACTCTCTTTCTGTTTTCATGCTATCTGGTGCTTCGCCTGGGTTGACGAAACACTTCTCTTCAACCCAGGCTAAACGGCAGATAGCATGAAAACAGAAAGAGAGTGAGAGAGATGCGGATACAAAATGCATAAATAATAGTAATTCCGTGTATACTTTTATTTCTGAGTGTAAACTGTGGAGCGGAGCAGTGTTGCCAGGATGTTTTTTCATTGATCCCAATATCTCCGCCTTGAATTGATGATGATGACTGTGTTGTGAAGAACATTCAACGAATCGGTCTTCACACGAAGAGCGTCGTGAATGATCGTTTATGCTTGACCTTGCTTGACCAACGTACTGATGATGCTGTTGTTCAGTGTTGTTCGTCTCTGGATGATGATGCAACGCACGGAACTTGTGTGGAAGCTGCTTGCATGCCGTATGAATGAACGATGCTGCTTGATGATGATGCAAACATCATGGCTGCTGAGTGCTTCTCACAGTGCTCCGGATGACGTCACTGTAACGAACCCTTGATGTGATGGGTTCAGAGGACATGACTTGATTTGTCCTCATACAGTTACAGCAAATGGTAGCACACTTTGTGATGAGTGCAATTGTTGATGGTGATTGATCCAGTCCCAAGTGTAGTGCCCTTTGGTGAGCCGTGGTTGGCTTTTATGATGGTGAATCCGTAGGGAAAACTCCATTTTGCAACGTCTTCCCTTGCGTGGATTTGTTTCCGGGGTCTTTAGGACCCACTTTCTCGTCGCCACTGTTGCATGCTAGCAAAACGCGATACATACGAATTACAAACGAACATGATTAAATGATATATAAACATTCACGACACGAACTGGACGAACTGTGCAAGTGGCCATCTTGCATGTTGACAACTGGCTTGATTGTTGTCAACATCTATTGCATCACTACACTGAACGGAAACCCCCGCCTAAGATCGACTGAGAGGCGATACGATCGCGCCCCTTAACGACATTCGGTCGGAAACCGTATGGTCCACCGACCGAATGATGTCATCCTAAAATCGGATGACAGCGATATGGAAATGGGATGTCGACCATATGGTCGAGCAACCTTGTTTTTTAGCGATTGATATCAATCATATATCCGCTTCCTTTCTCAAAAATGATTTGCTAAGTGGCCGGGGTGCCCTTGCGAACACCCATTTCAAAAATATGTCATGTCTAGAAATAAGACATGCAATGCAATCCGTCAATGTCGCGGGTATAACAAACAAGGAACTTGTTACGCTATCGATTAATAAATTTGGTGCATCTGTGTTGCCTTCGCTCTGCAACTTATATTCATTCACATAGCGTGCGTCGACTCATACGCGAATAAGATGATCGTCATCCACTTTTTAGGATGATTGCCGTATGACTGATTCGTCATTCGAAAACACGATTTTGGTAATTTGGACTGGATGGTCGGACAAATCAGTCGATTTCGGGATGGGGTTTTCGTTCAGTGTACAGTGACACTCCGGTTGTCACTGGTGAGCCCACAGTTGACTTGACGTAGACTGATGTAAACTGTGGAGCGGAGCAGTGTTGCCAGGATGTTTTTCCATTGATCCCAACAGAGATTATTAAAAAATACTTTTTTTTTTACAAAAAAAAAACCTTTAGAGATCCTAGTATTTCTTCAACATTTAGTGCAGACATTGATATCTTCATTTTTTTATCCAGGAATATTCCTACAACAATTCTTCCAGGTATTCGCTAAGAAAGCTCTTCTGAGATTCCATAAAGAGTTCCTCATGGGGTTGCTTCCGGGATTCCTCATCGGGTTTCTTCAGAAATTACTTGAAGAGTTCCTTCAGGGATTCACCGGAAATTTCTTCTGTTATTCTTTCAAAAACGAATTACGGGATTATCTCAAAAATTCCTGCAAGAACTCTTGTTGGGATTCCCTCAGAAACTACCCTAGGAATTAATCCAGGATTTAAGGATTTCCTCAGGAATTTCAGCAGTTTCTTCAGTATTTCCCCTGAGAATTCTTCAGAAACTCCTCCTGGAATCCCTCAGAAATCGAACTTTGTATTTCATCAGGAATAAATCTTTAGATTCCTCCAGGAAATCCTCGAGGATTTTTTTTTCGGAAGTTCCTCCTGGATTATTTTCAAGAATTATTCCAGGTATTTCTCCTGGCATTCCTCTAGGATTTCATTCAGGCATTTCTCCACGAACTCCTGCAAGAGTTCTACCAAGAATTTATCCAGGAATTACCCCAGGTATTCCCTCAGGAATTCCTCTGGGAATTTATTCAAGAATGGATCCAGAAATTCTTCCATGAGTTCCTCCGAAAATTCTTCCAGGGTTTCTTCCAAGAATTAAACCAGGAATTTCTACTCTAGGGTTTCCTTTACAGATTCCTCCAGGAATTATTTCATGGATCCCTCCAGAAATTCCGCCGATGATTCCTGCAGAAAATCCTCCTGGCATTCCTCCTGGAATTTCTCCAGAAATTCCTCCTGAAATTCCTTCTGGAACTCCACCAGCACGGTACCGGCACGGTAAAGGCTGGGTATGCTGCGCAATTCAGATCCCATTGTGATCCACTAGCCTCTGCCCAGCAACTCCTATCCCTACCTCCACGCGGTACCGGCCGGAAACTATGAGCAACCTTAGGGAAGATCGGGTAACCAACCCCGGTGGGACCTTTGGTCGTAGGCTGACAGGGAAGGGGGGGTTTGCTTCGGCAAACCTGAGCGTCTGTTCTCCAGGAGGAGCGGCTCACAACAGCGTCTGATCCCCATGTTAGGGGCGGCTGATCTACGTCCGAGTGCCAGGGAAGGACTCTAAGCTCAACTGTGCACTATGGTCCTCCGGAAAGTAGGGGGTTGGTGTCAGGCCCTACGAGCCAGCCGTAAAAACCCATTGTAACGGAAAATCAGCAACAGAATAATACGAACCGAGACCAACGGCAACGACCCCAGCGAACAAAAAGGACTTGCGATTGGAAACTCGGTACGTGGAACTGCCGATCTCTCAACTTCATTGGGAGCACCCGCATACTCGCCGATCTACTGAAGGACCGCGGGTTCGGCATCGTAGCGCTGCAGGAGGTGTGTTGGACAGGATCCATGGTGCGAACGTTTAGAGGTAATCATACCATCTACCAGAGCTGCGGCAACACACGCGAGCTGGGAACAGCTTTCATCGTGATGGGCGATATGCAGAGGCGCGTGATCGGTTGGTGGCCGATCGACGAAAGAATGTGCAGGTTGAGGATCAAGGGCCGATTCTTCAACTTCAGCATAATAAACGTGCACAGCCCACACTCCGGAAGTACTGATGATGACAAGGACGCATTTTACGCGCAGCTCGAACGCGAGTACGACCGCTGCCCAAGCCACGACGTCAAGATCATCATAGGAGATTTGAACGCTCAGGTAGGCCAGGAGGAGAAATTCAGACCGACGATTGGTAAGTTTAGCGCCCACCAGCAAACGAACGAAAACGGCCTACGACTCATTGATTTCGCCGCCTCCAAAAATATGGCCATACGTAGCACCTTTTTCCAACACAGCCTCCCTTATCGTTACACCTGGAGATCACCACAGCAGACGGAATCTCAAATCGACCACGTTCTGATTGACGGACGGCACTTCTCCGACATTATCGACGTCAGGACCTATCGTGGCGCCAACATCGACTCCGACCACTATCTGGTGATGGTCAAACTGCGCCCAAAACTCTCCGTCATCAACAATGTACGGTACCGGCGACCGCCACGGTACAACCTAGAGCGACTGAAGCAACCGGATGTCGCCTCAGCATACGCGCAGAATCTCGAAGCCGCGTTGCCAGACGAGGGCGAGCTCGATGAGGCCCCTCTAGAGGACTGCTGGAGTACAGTGAAAGCAGCCATCAACGACGCAGCCGAGAGCACCATCGGGTACGTGGAACGGAATCGACGAAATGAATGGTTCGACGAAGAGTGCAGAACGGTTTTGGAGGAGAAGAACGCAGCGAGGGCGGTGATGCTGCAGCAAGGGACTCGACAGAACTTGGAACGTTACAAACAGAAGCGGAAACAGCAGACCCGCCTCTTTCGGGAGAAAAAGCGCCGCCTGGAAGAAGCGGAGTGTGAAGAAATGGAACTGCTGTGCCGTTCCCAAGAAACACGGAAGTTCTATCAGAAACTCAACGCATCCCGCAACGGCTTCGTGCCGCGAGCCGAAACATGCAGGGATAAAGACGGAGGCCTCTTGACGGACGGACGTGAGGTGATCGAAAGGTGGAAGCAGCACTTCGATCAGCACCTGAACGGCGTGGAGAACGTAGGCACGGGAGCCCACGGCAACGGAGAAAACGACGACGCCAGTGCAGCGGAGGACGGAAATGAACCAACTCCCACGCTGAGGGAAGTTGAGGATGCCATTCACCAGCTCAAAACCAACAAAGCAGCTGGTAAGGATGGTATCGCAGCTGAACTCATCAAGATGGGCCCAGAAAAGTTGGCCACCTGTCTGCATCGGCTGATAGTCAGGATCTGGGAAACCGAACAGCTCCCGGAGGAGTGGAAGGAAGGGTTAATCTGCCCCATTCACAAGAAAGGTGACCATTTGGAATGTGAGAACTTCAGGGCGATCATTATTTTGAATGCTGCCTACAAAGTGCTATCCCAGATCATCTTCCGTCGTCTGTCACCTAAAATGAATGAGTTCATGGGAAGTTATCAAGCCGGCTGCATCGACGGCCGGTTGACAACGGACCAGATCTTTACCGTACGGCAAATCCTCCAGAAATGCCGTGAATACCAGGTCCCAACGTATCACTTGTTCATCGATTTCAATGCGGCATACGACAGTATCGACCGCCCAGAGCTATGGAGAATCATGGACGAAAACGGATTTCCTGGGAAGTTGACTAAAGCAACTATGGCCGTTGTACAAAACTGCGTAAGGGTTTCGGGTGAACTATCCAGCTCATTCGAATCTAGCCGGGGACTGCGACAAGGTGATGGACTCTTATGCCTACTCTTCAACATAGCTCTGGAAGGTGTGATGCGACGAGCCGGGCTCAACAGCCGGGGAACGATTTTCACAAAATTCGGACAATTTTTGTGCTTTGTGGACGACATGGACATTATTGCCAGAACATTTGGAACGGTGGAAGAGCTGTACAGTGTACACCCACCTGAAACGCGAAGCAGCAAAGGCCGGACTGGTGGTGAATGCCTCAAAAACAAAGTAGGGTATCGGGATGCTTCGTTGACATAGTCCCCTTGTTCGGCCTATCTTAACGTGAACTAAAAACTCAAACAAACACGTATAATTGGAGATCGGAAATGGTATGCGCCAAACAACTGTAACATTTCGTTTCAATTTTAGCCCTTTGGAGTATTAAAATTGAATGAAAATGTCTCTTTGTTTAGGTTTTGTAGACGCCATGATTCTTCGGCTTAGTGGGTAGTACATATATACACATGATCATAATTGGCATGATACTGGAACATTTCGAATTGACTTTTCGATAACTGAACATTTTATGCGACGGTCAAAGACACTAGTTTGAACTTTTATATTTGCTTTCACCGAATAAAACGGAGAAAAAACAATGCAGTTTGAATCAACTAACATGTTTGTTGTTTCACAAACTGGACAAATAGTTGTTTTGAATTGTAGTTTGAAGTGTTGTTTTTTAACCACGTTTATTGTTTGAAACAAACCGGCAAAACAGTTGTTTCTACTATCATTTAGTAACAAAAAACAACTTCTTAGTTGTTTCAAACCGGAAACTTGGTTAGTTCTACTAAAAATTCGGCTTGCATTTACTAAAATACGGTTTGTTTTGATTCAGATAAATAATGTAAAATGTTAAGTACAACAAATCTGGCAGTTAATTTAACTAATGTTTTGTTTGGAGAAAAAAACAACAAACATTTTAGTTTGAAACCTGACCAGAACAAACTAAATTATTTGTTTGTTTCGGCTTCCGCGCCACTTTTATTCTGATTAACTTTCACTCGAGAAAAAGAAACAGATGTAGGCTCATTTGGAGTGAAGTTGAAACAATTGTGTGCTCAAGTGACTACTGTTTTTAATTCAACAAAAATTCAAGACATTTGTTCCTTTCTTCAGCGATATTAGGTGGACAAAGACAACATTAACTAGCAAGCACAGAGAACAGACATCCAGGCTAGAACAAATTTCGTTCAGGAACTTGTGTAAGGATTTGAATCCTTACTTGAGTAAGGTTGCAAACCAATATACGTCGAAAACACTAGCGCCGCCAAACGTCATACTGCCACAGACAGTGGTGAATTGAAACATTTCAAGTGGTGAATAAAATTACTATGAGAAACTCGCCGATTGCAGCGCCACCAGATTGCCACTTGTGTTGCCGATGAAATAATTCTTTACAGACAATTCAAATTGCACTTGGATGTTTGTTCTCTGTGTAGCAAGAGCTAACAAGTAAGTTTTATGCCATTTCTTTTGGCGAATGTGAAATTAATGTCGAAGTTTTGCCCGTTTTTTTTTCACCCTGATAGCAAATTCTACAATGAAGGGTGTGATAACTGATAAGAGAGTTGCCATCAAGGAGCAGGCTGAATACTGCCAACCTACCCACGAGCCTTCCCTCAAACGAAAAAAAAAAAAAACAGATCTTGGCCGAAATTCGAACGAAGCAAAGGGCCACCGGCACCGGTAAGATGTTAGGAGATTCGTTTACTGTGGTCGGCAATCCAGTCTATTCTGGCGCTTCGGCAACTCCATGGGGTAAGCGGAAGACACCACGCGAGCGCTTTCGATATTCCGGATTGGAGGAATACAACATAATCTGCTGGATGTAGGTGAAAGAGATCATTTATATTTAAGGTTTGATTAAGGTTTAATTTAAGGTTTGATTTAATTATTTCATGTTTATGATTAATTATATTTAAATAAATAGATATGTGATTTATTTTTGTATATTTTTTTTCGTTTTCAAAACAGGGAAGGATGAGTCATGCAGTTCAACAAATGTGTCGTTTAATATAACCGGTGTTTTTGGTTTGATTGAAAATAAGCTTTGGTAGAATCAAACTAAACCTGTTTGTTGAAACAGCAAATACTTCAGTTTGGATCGAAAGCTGTCAAAATGAAACAACAAACAAAATAGTAAAACCAAACTACGGTTTGTTGAATTTAACTGGAAATCCTTCAAAATGTTTAACTGAAATCATAGTTTATTTCAACTAACGCGGGCAGTAAAATCAAACTTCTATTTTATTTGTGCCATATTTAAACTGAGATTCCGGTTGAATTGAACTAAGAAACTATTTTAGAAATTAAATGTGGGCCGAATATTGAGGACATTTTTATCACTATGTACCTAAATCTTGGCCCATTACTAAAGTGACGTCAACAACAGCGATAAAGTTATGCAACAACATTGTTGCGTATGAACCTTAGAAGTTTGTAATTCGAATTTTATACACAAAAAAAAAAAAAAAAAAAAAAAAAAAAAAAAAAAAAAAAAAAAAAAAAAAAAAAAGGAAAAAACCAGAAAGAACGAATAGCAAGAAAGATTTTGTGTGCGATGACTGTAAAAATATAACCCATTAATAGGGTTGCGTTGTTTTCGTTATTAAATTAAGAAAGAACTTTGGTTTAAGTGATTTATTTATAGTTTTTTTTTTGAAAATTTGGCTCTTAAAATGTAATTTGAAAGTAAGATTGGTGAACAAACAGTGATAATACTTCAGCAGAAATATTGAAAAAATGAGATAATAAGTGGTTCTAGCGCTTGGAAAGCAATAGGAAAGCTTTGTATCCACTAATAGGCCAATTTTTGTACCGTAGACAACGTTGCATACCATCACATCGGATCTTTTCAACGTAATTGAGTAAGTTTTTGAATATTTACGTTAGTTTACTTCCAAATTGGTAAAATATACATTCTCTAGAGTGCGTGATAGGGTCAACAAATCATTTATAGTGCTAATAATTCACAAGTTATGGTCAAAATTGTCGATGCGGCTTGCATATTAGGCCAAGGTATGGTACATACACCCTACCCTACATGCTGGTAGGTGGAACCGAACACGACCGGATCCGTCTGGGTAGTAATGTTACGATAGACGGGGATACTTTCGAGGTGGTGGAGGAATTCGTCTACCTCGGATCCTTACTGACGGCTGACAACAACGTGAGCCGTGAAATTCGGAGGCGCATCATCAGCGGAAGTCTGGCCTACTTCGGGCTCCAGAAGAAACTGCGGTCGAAAACGATTCACCCACACACCAAATGCACCATGTACAAAACGCTAATAAGACCGGTGGTCCTTTACGGACACGAGACATGGACCAACAGCCGCGATCAATCTTTGCAGACTTATGCAAAATGGTGTAGTCGAAGTGTTTTAACTCAAGAACTATACTTTCGTAAGAAAAACTTCTTTCCAAAAAATCTTGTGCACCCACTTTTTGTAAAAATGAAACAGCAAATTCGCGTGTCATGCCTCGAGCATGTATGCTGGTTACACGCTCTTTAGCACGATTCGATTAAATGCTTGGTGACACTAGCCGCACGACCACGAAGCCACACGTGGAGTACTAAACCTTCCGTGACTCGCGCGGTTGATCACTACCGCCAGCACCACGCTAATCCTGAATACAAAAAGCGAGATTTTTTCAACGTATTGTACATAATACTCGAGGGTTAACACGGGTAAACGCCCAACCTTCAAGACATCTGCTAGTGTAAACGTGTAACACTCAGCTTGAACAGAATAAGTCACGAATCAACTAACTTGCATGTGTATGATATATGCAATACATCCGAATTTTATGTTTTCGACATTTCCGGTTAACAAACTGAAAGCACATTACTTGATGGTATGGTTGGGGTTTCCATTGAAACTCAAATTGACTTGGATGATGTCGTTGGCCGATTTGGCTAAACTCAAGAAACAATGCAGAAAGAGTTGGAAAAGACGGTTCTGCTGGATCGGAGGCCTTCAAGTCGGCTCGCAAGGCCAACGAGAACGGTTTCGGATCTACTGAACGAATTGGCTTGAAAATCATTTGTACACATGTTTCCAGGTAGTTTGAGTGAAATCAGTCAGTTAAGGACAGTGTTTGGAGTACATAGCTCAAATTTTCTGAGGATCCTTTTTAAAGCACCTTTAAATGGTTGAGCTGATAGAACTCGTATTCTGATGGGATTCGAACTCATGAATCCGTATACGCTAGACTGGTGCTTTAACCAATTAAGCTACAGAACAGGTAAGATTATGCGGAATAGACACTCTTTTTTTTTCAACAAATCACGCTCATATTGGTACTATATAACTACAAGCGAGAGCAAAATGTTTTATAGTCCATTTGGTCTACTTTTCACATATAAACTTCAAGCTCGTCGGACATTCCAGTAGATTTGATGTATTTTATCCTAAATTGCACTGAAATGGAACAAATTTAGAGAATGCCATTAAACCCACATAATATTCCTTAACGGTGATCAACCCCAGTCAGTAAATTTAGAGAGTAGTACCTGAGCTTCTTCAAGTTTTTTGTTTTTTTTTTATATAAAAAAAATTCCAGACAAAATTTTGAAAAAAAAATGCAACGTTTAATAGCTTTGATGACACCCATGCATACAACTGAAACACGTCTTTGATGAACAAATTGAGATTTGAATTTGAATGACGAAAAAAAATCCACGTGCTCCGGTGGGAATCGAACACACGACTCCTAATTCGCTAGACGGGCGCTTCTTTCCTCCAATCTACGGAGCCATTGGACCATCTCCGTCCCCTGAGAGCATAGAACTGAACTCGAATGTCAAAACAATCAAACGTTTTAATTTTCACTTAGCTTGGTTAAACTATAGGTGTATCCACAAAAAACGAGAAATTGTCAAAAAGAGTGGTTTCTGGAAAATTGATAAACATTTTCCACCAGAAAAAAATGCTAAGACAGGGGAATTGCTGTCTTCAGAAGAAACCGGATGCATTTCCTGATATTCTGGTTTTTGATTTTTAATAAATAACGGAACATTATTTTCAAAATCAGTTTCCATATGCAAAGATCTATGTAGGGTGACGAAGGGTATTTTCGGCAGTTCAGTTCTCTTCGTCATGAAGAGTTTTTTGAAACCTGTTGGTCTCAGAGTTGACCTCAAATCCTTCCCACCCAATCTGAGTTGTATGCCCAAATTTCAGGCAATTCGGTTCACAAAAACCCCCCATGACGAAGAGAACAAACCTGCCGACAATACCCTTCGTCACCCTACATAGATCTTTGCATATGGAAACTGATTTTGAAAATAATGTTCCGTTATTTATTAAAAATCAAAAACCAGAATATCAGGAAATGCATCCGGTTTCTTCTGAAGACAGCAATTTAATGATTAAGTCCTATTCACAAATATTTCGTAGGCGTTAATGAGCAGTGTTGGTAAAATTATACTCAAAGCTCACTCATGAACCGCTCCTGCGTGAGCAAACTCGCGCGCGATTCTGAATCATTTTCTCACGCGCGAGATTTTCATGCAAAATCTCGCTCTCACGAGTCAAGCGCCGAAATCTTGTTCGCTTGTAAAACGAATCCAAATCAATTTGAACGACATCCAATGTTGTTGTACGATAGGTTTGCTTTTGTTCTATCATATAATCCTACACGCAACCTGAGATTGGCAGATTCTAATACAGTTGGGTATGAAACATATACAAATATTGTATTAGGGCCTTGCAAATACAAAAATTGGTAGGTGGCAGTATACCAAAAATTGTATTGGCTTCCTAGAATCTGGAAAAGGAAAATTTCGCATGTGTGCGTGTGCTCTGTCGCACTGGTTTCTCATTATTTGTTCTATTTTTAGACTGATCATGGCAGCAGCGGCGGCATCAAATACCAATACATGTTTAAAAAGAAATACGGGCGACAGCGGGAATCGAACCGAGACACTATCATGGTGATACACGGTATCCTGCGCTCTAACCAGCACGGCTATAACTGCACATTATTAGACAAGAGGCTGAAAGCCATCATCATCAACACAAACGTGGCTTGGTGATGGAAGCGATACAGCCGCTACACTGCACAATGGGTCCAGAGTCGTATTTGCGAAGACAAAACTGTTTAAGCTTCAGCTTTAAGTTTTTAGACACATATTGTGTTTTAGAAAGTTTATTTTCAATTGTTGACCCTATTCCCTATTATTGTTATGTTAGGGTGGTTCGTCTGGTTAAACTGATTCAAAAATCTGCTTTCTAATAATTTTATTTGCGATGCCATGATGGATGGTGATGGATCGTTTAATTAGAAATTCCACCAATAAACGGCAAATTTTAAATTTCATATATCTCAGGACTCTCACCACTGGCACAAATTTCCCGAATGGAGGAGAACGTGCCTCTAGAGCCGACCTACTGATACCTCACCACTTAGAAAGTTGGTGTCTTCGACAACGTTGTTAAGTGAGTCAAGGGCTTACAGTTAATGGTCCACTAGGCGGCGCTGTTACACATTTGCAAAATCATTCAAATGATTGATATTTTTTCGTGAAGTAATCAACCAGCTGTAAGTTTGTTTTCTTTGAACGTGTCTAAGTCAAGTCAAAGGTTTTTCAAAGAGCCATGTATTAGTCATAATTGTGCAATGTCGCATTTCATTCGGTTCACTTGATCCAGAGATATAGCAATTAAACGAAGAACACTCAAACATGAACTACTTTATTAGAGTTGTTCCAATTTTATGTAAAGTTATCCAATCGAGCCCAAATTTGTACCGTTTATAGCTTACTAGTTGTGCAACTGGCAGGAAAAATTTGAGAATATTTGGTGCATTATTGAAAAAGTTACAGCTTGCTGAATATATTCGAAATAATAAATAAAAGTTGCATGCTTCAATTAATTCGTAACTAGCGCCGCCTACTGACAGAACCTTGAACCAATCAGCTAATCAACTGAGCGGCCGTAACCAACCTAACAACATCGCCGAAGACATCAACCTTCTAAGTGATCTGAGTCCTGAGATATATGGAATATAATATTTGTTTGCTCACTAGCGCTGCCTTGTGGTGGAATTTTGAATCAAACGGCTCATCATTTGTTAGTTCTTGACCAGCCAAATAATATTGCCGAAGACACCCACTCTCTAAGTAATCAGGATGATGAGATATTTGGTATAAACATTTCATCAGTGTTACGTCTGTTTGTCTCTGGTATGACAGATATCACAGACAGCAAGACGAAGCACTGGCGAAATTTCCATACCGTACATCTTAGCACCATGATTACTTAAATATTCGGTATACTTGGCAAAGTTGTTAGGCCAGCCAAGGTTTTACTGGTGATGGGCCGTTTGATTCAAAATTCCACCACTAGGTAGCGCTGACGATAAATTAATTATTATATTCCATATATCTCAGATCTCTGATTACTTAGAAAGTTGGTTTCTTCGTTGGTTCGTTGGTTTATTGAGGCGTTTCAGTTGATTAGCTGATTGGTTCAGGATTCTGTCAGTAGACGGCGTTAGTTGCAAATTAGTAGAAGCATGTATCTTTTACTTATTATCTCGAATATTTTCAGCAACCTGTAACTTTCTATAATGTGTAGGGAATATTCTCAAATTGTATCTGCTAGTTGCACAACTAATTAGCTATAAATGGTACAAATTTGAGCTCGATTGGATAGTTTTACATGAAGTTGGAACGACTCTAGTAAAATGTTTCATATTTGAGTGTTCTTCGTTAAACTGCTATATCTCTGGATTAAGTGACCCGAATGAAATGAAATTTTGCACATTTATGACTAATATATAGCTCTTTGAAAAACCGTTGGCTTGACTTTACTATGTTTAAAGAAAACTAAATTACAGCTTTTTGATTTCTTTACGATAAAAAACATTCATTTCCATAATTTTGCAAATGTGTAACTTGCGCTTCCTTGTGGCAAAATTTCGAAACAAGTGGACCATTAACTGTAAGCCCTTGACCTACCAAACAACATTGTCAAAGACACCAACTTTGTAAGTGACCAGAATTCTGAGATATATTAAATTTAAAATTTGCTTGACCTCTAGCACCGCCTAGTGGTATATACAAAAGCATGCTAAGTTTTAAAAATTGCCTAAAATATTTTTAGCAAGTTGTATCCTTTTATAAAGTCCACCAAAACTATTCAAATTTTGATTACTTGTTCCTCAACGAGTTTGATTTAATTGGTGCAAATTTGGGCTTGATTGATTATTCAACTTGACACGAAATTAGAGCCCTTCTATCTATATCTAGTTTTTGACTTCCGTTTATCAAATTACTGTACCTTAGGACTAAGCGAACCGAATTAAATTAAATTTTGAAAGTTTGTGACTAATGTATTGGTCTTCATGTATCGTTGGACTCGACTAAAATATGACCAAAGGCAAAAAAGTTGCAATTTATTGAAAACTTTTCGAAAAGTTCTAATGATTCGAATGTTTTATCCAAGGGCTGAAAGTCTCTTTAATAAAGACAAATCAATCAAATCAATCGAATGTTTTATTTTTGTAAATTTGCTATAACTTTGTAAAACATTCTGATAGGGGTCATTCCATATGAAGTGACCGAGAAAATGTGAAAACTTGCAACCGACCATCACGGATTTGAACCAAATTTGGCTGAAACATTTGTTTAGATGGTAAAAGAAAAAATCAAAATTTTGGAGCCGATCGGATCACCCCTCGGCCCGTGGCAGCACCCCTCGTTTTGGCTGATATGAAAATTATCCTCTCTTTCTTTTATTCTTATCATTGAAACGATTGCACATACACATTTTCGACCTTCGGCTTTTTTAAAGAAAACCGTTCTGGGAATCCAGAAAAAATATTATTTTTTGATACAGTGTTGCCAGATATCATATTTTTCAATTTTAAAACTAAAAATCGATTTTTCTCAAAATACGTATATTTTGATTTAAAACATTTTGATTTCATCGTGTTTATCAGACGTTTTTCGATCGAAAAAGCTTAACTCCCCAAGGTAATTTGCGTCGTTCCTGAGATATAGCGTTTTTAAGAAAAAAATGTTCATTTTTTTCATATAAATTATCATATAAAATCAGGTGCAGTTTATAAATTTCGTAAAAAACATTGTTCGATGCCATATAAAGACGTTTTGTATTGATTTGAACAATATCAAGTATAATAAGGATTAAAAAAATGTGACAGTGTTGCCAGTTCATCAATTATGAGTCTATCATAATGTACTAGCATAACCTGTTGAACTAAAAATGTATCTATTTCTAAACAAATTTCTCATATTTTAACATTATCTGAACGGAAGTGCTGCCAAATATGTAATATTTATTGTAGAAAACCTAATTTTACTAGAACTTTAGTATGAAATCTAATTAACAAGCCAAAAGTATTTGTTTTGTTTAGGTTCAGTACATTTGGCAACATCGACGTAAAATACAGGGGATGGCCAAAATGTTTGGGATAGGCAACTTTTTTTCTCCCACAAAAAAATTCAACATGCTGTAACTTTTCATAGAGTGCATCAAAAAATCTCAAATTTTGACTGTTTGTCAACCTATTATGTATACATCATTGGTACAAATTTGGGCTCGATTGATTAATTTTTCGCAAAGTTATAACTGTTCGGGTAAAACACTATTATTTAGACAACAAATTTTTGAACTGTCATATCTCGGAAACCAGTGAACCGAATTGAATGATTTTTTTAACGTTTATCAACAATATATTGGTACTTAATACGACGTTATAACATTTAATATTTTCTTACGGCGAATTAAGTTATACCAGGTTGAAATTTTTACCCATATGGAGGAAAATAAGTAAAATTTACAATATCACCCAGAAATTACTAAATGTGTTCTTCCTTCAATCTGAATAGGCTCTAATATATCTGTTTAGAGATAACTTGAGAACGAAAGTGGAAAATTTTTGGATATCAACTCTAAAATTTATTGACATTGATGTAAAAAAATTACATTTTTTCAAGAAAAATCCAAAAAGTGTCAATCCTTGATAACTTTTTTCAACGTTTAAAAAATTCCTTTGTTTTAATAGTTTGTGAAGCATTTACATATTGTTAGTGTACGTTCAAAATTTCATTCAATTCGGTTCACTGGTTTCCGAGATATGACAGCTCAAAAATGAGTTGTCTAAAAAATAGTGTTTTACGCGAACGGTTCTAACTTTGCGAAAAATTAATCAATCGAGCCCAAATTTGTACCAATGATGTATACATAATAGGTTGACAAACAGTCAAAATTTGAGATTTTTTTGATGCGCTCTATGAAAAGTTATAGCTTGTTGAACTTTTTTGTGAGAGAAAAAAAAGTTGCCTATCCCAAACATTTTGGCCATCCCCTGTATATTCAGGAAAACATTTGATGAGTATACTTATAAGCAACAGTGCTGAAAATGTCACTTTGATATAACTACTTTCGATGACCCACAGCTGAATTCAGAAGCTAAACCTGAAAATATGGAATATGATAAAATATGAAGTATGATATCCTTTGGAATTAGATGATATTAGATACTACACATCGTCGCGCAACTGGTAGCTCAGACTTCAGTATTTTTATTTTATATTCGAAGGTTCAACTCCTTATAAAAATCCCTGTATAAATATCTTTTGATTGATTTTTACGGCAGTGTTGCCAAGTATGCTAGTATTTCGCGGATACGCAAACAATAGGTGCGGGATGCTTAGTATTGCGTTTACTCTTACTGTGAATGCATCACCCCTATGAGGGGATCGCAGAATAATAGATCATTGTCCCAGGCAGAGAAGTGAAGAACAGTGTTGAGTATTGCGTTGTCTATTGATGTGATTGCATATGGTATGAGTTTTTGTTTGTTCTTCGTGGCGAAGAATGAACTAAAATTTCTGAGTGAAATGGATTAATGGCGTTTGCTCCTTAGAGGAGTGATAACTACTTATTTTAGACTTTTTTTTTTGCATGGAAAAGAGATTGATTGTACGCGAGTGTTAATTCCGATAAATCAAATCGATTGTTCGATCAATTATAGGTGACTCCCAGATCGACAATGTATAGCATCATATTAAGGATCGGTATATTCGCCTCACTCCATTCATATTCACTCCTCTTTGTGGGAAGCCATGCGCAAGTTGCTTGACATGGACATTCGTGACCGTTCGTCGCAGCGAATGAATGAATGGCGAATGGTGAAGAATGCTTGTGAGTGAAGAAGTTACTGCTGTCGTCGCTGACAAGCAAATACACAAACTAAAGCGACAATCGTTCGCTGCGATTAACCATGGAGTAGCAATAATGAATTGTGTTGCCATCTATGCTCATACTCATGCAGTGTTGCCAAATGTGCTCGATATATATAAACAAAGAAATCATTTGTTTTTATTTTGTGTTATCTATTTACGAAAGCTTTCGCGTAAATTAGATGTTTACAATAAAAATGTGTGGCAACACTTCCATCTACAACATCGTTGAAATGCATAAAATGACAATTGGAATGAATTTCACAATAGATACATTTTATATTTTAACAATTTATCCTCATCTTTACCAATACACCAATTTTTTTATTGCTAACTATCAAACTAACAATAACTGTCAATTATCGGGTCGTTTTGTCAGATAGGACCATAAACAAGAAAACACAGACAAACAGACGTAAAATTGGAAAAATTTCCATCGACCACGGTTTTAACGATTTTTTTAGAACTTTATAGTTGTAGCTTTCACAACCAGAGGTGCGCGCATCGTTTTTCTAAGCGTTTGGCGATTCACACTAATGCCTTCTGTTGACGATATTGCACAATGCAGTGTATCGTGAAACATTTCCACCAGGTGATGGTAATGTGAACTAGGCGAAGGATTTTTACGGAAATTATTCTAGGTTTTACGTCTGTTTGTCTGTGAAGAAAAGGTCAACAACAAGGTCGTTAGAGAAGATGTATATTGTTTTTATCGTGCTCAAACATCTTGCAACACACTTGGTGCGATTTTTTTGAATAGCCTGTACATTGTCAAACACTTGAAGGTTGGGTTTCATGGTATAATAAAAAAGGTAAACTGGCAACGCTGTCACAATTTTTTAAATCCTTTTTATACTCGATATTGTTCAAATCAACACCAAACGTCTTTACATGGCATCGAACAAAGTTTTTTTTATGAAATTTATAAACTGCACCTGATTTTATATGATACTCCAAAATTTGGATTTTTTCTTTTACCATCTAAACAAATGTTTCAGCCAAATTTGGTTCAAATCCGTGATGGACGATTGCAAGCGGTCGGTCACTTGGCGCGGAATGACCCATAGAGAATAATAAATCAGCAGATTTTTGGATAAGCCACACTTGATTGACCGTAATCATTTCACAATAATGAAAAAAAAAAGAATGACAGAACTTGGCAGAAACATTTTTGTCTTCGTAAATACGACTCTAGACCCATTGTGCACTGAAAATCCCGCATCCAGCAGGTTGCTGTTTGCAAGTGGAAAATTCCATGTAGACAATAGGACGCGAAACTCAGCAGCGAAGCGAAAGTTATTTTTAGACGCAACCCGGTTCAACTTCTCGGGTTTGAATGGAGGTGTTTGTGTGTAGTGGTATGGAAGCTATGGAACCGTGTAGCGCATCTTAATACAACGAATGGATTATGATTTATCACATTTTCTGTACGTTTTTAATACATAAATTGGTAGAAAAGGCATATCTCAATTTTTGGTAGCTTTTCTTGTTTTGCGTGTAAAAACATCGATGTAAGTAACAACCCAAGCATGAGATTTGAGAATTTGAGTTTTTGCCAACACTGTTAATGAGTTTATTTTTCTATCTTTAAATGACGAGATTTTTCATACGCGACTAGCTCATCTCCGAATTCAATGCTTTATTGCCCTTTCGAAAGAAGAACCCACATTTTGTGAGTTTGTCGGAAGTGGGATTAGATCCTAGATCCTCGGAGTGATAGTGGTGTCTTCTAACCATCTCAACAGGTTCGCTTCGATGATGGGTTTATATTGGAACTGGATTTGAACTTCTTTCTTAAAAACTGTCTACCCCCGTCTACACGTTATGCAAACCAACGTGGTTTAATTTTTAATTTGAACTTCTAGTAACCCTGTGGGTAGCGAAGAACACACTGATAGTAACTCTTTTTGCTGTTTTGTTTTGATTCTGCGTTCCGTGTCACCCCGTTTCATGAGCAGAATGACGTTTGAACTATTTTTTTAGTTTGAACGAGGTGCAGATTAGCGGGGGTCAAATTAAAAACCCAGATTAATCCACCTAGTGGTGATAGTGCCTTTCTCGTCGAATATTTACTCATAATCTTTACGTTGACATTAGCTGATCCTAAGAACACTTATACGCTTAATACGATTCATGTAAAATTTGACCTCCTTATGAACCCAAATTGTGCACTGCAATTTCAGACGCAAAAGGAGATTGGATAAAGTGTATTCAATGTTGATGCGATCAAATTATAATTTTTCCATAACATGTTTATTCATCCTACATTATATTAACACCGCAGGAACTTGGAATGGTGTGATTTGATGAGATTGCTTTGGTCACGATTTTGTTCTCTTGCATATATGAGACTTTGATCATTTCTTCACTTTTAATCTTACCCAAAGTTTATCAGGCTATCAGAAAAGCCATAATTTGATTTATCGCTAACATTGGTTTTGTTCTCTTTCATAATTCCACTATTTGATGTGCCGCATGCATGAGTTCGGTTCAATTTTTCGTTTGACCATTTCCGGCGAACACCTGGAACCGATTCCATGACTCTACCGAGTGTCCCAAATATTATCTATGGCTATTTTCTTGTCAACTGGTTATCAGGCTGCCTAAAAAACCATGAATTGATGTGTTGCACGGGAGCATCCATTAAGTAAGTATGTCACACTGAAATTGGGAATTTTCGAAGCCAAAATCGGTTCCCGGAAAGGATCTGTTGTCCCAAATTTGATCTGAGCCTATTTTCTTGCCAACCGTTCTTTAGGTTACCGAATTAATCATGTGACATGTCACATGTATTGATTCCTTTTACATTTGACATATTCCGGCGTGACAGACGGAATCGGTTCCGTGAAACACTGATATGGTCTGAGACTTTTTTCTTGTCAGCTGTACATCATGTTACCTAAAAAGCCGTAATTTGAGGTGTCGCATGCATGGCTTTGGTTCACATTCAGATTTGGCCACTTCTGTCGGGACACCCAAAACCGGTTCCGGAATCGATAGTCTCTAATGCAGGGTGTTAGGTTCATGAGTGCAAACCTTTATATTTTTATACCGCACATCGGCGGCGTTGTCTTTTTATGTCATTACCACAGCAGCAGTGGTTCGATATATGATCAAGACTGTGTGCGCGGTGCAAAACGAGATACCAGCATAGACTAATTTCAAGACCTCGATGTACCAAAGAAAACCATTAAATTTGTGTCCAGTCCGGTACCCAATAATATTGATTACCGTGTATTTTTAACGTGTAAATTGCCTTTTGTGTAAATTATATTTAGCGTGTTACACCGATCTGACAGGAAAAGGACTAAAAATGAATTACGTAACAGGGTACCGAATATTGTTAACAATCTGCAAACTCGACTGCGGAAAAAAATGCGACCATGACACCGCTGATACCAGCGTGCACTAGCTCCAGCGGCACAGTGTGCAAAAACGTGCTTACCTTTACAGTTGCAAATTCATGATCTGATATACAATGTTGAATTCGGAATTACAAGAACACGAGAGGAGCTAAACGTTTGATGTCAAAGAACGAATTGTAGAACGGAACAGGGGCCACAGAGAAGAGACAGGAGCCTAAGAGAAAATTCAAATTCATTACGCATTTTGCAATATTGCAAGAATAGTTGCGATTTACGCCAGAGATATCCGAATTCATTAACGTTTATTGAAAAGTTACAAATTCCTATAAATAGAACAAGATTAGAATTTTGTGCTAAATGAAAAATGAAATTTTTCCTTACGTTTAGTGTCTCATTATTCTTCAAGGAAATTCAAGCATTCGATACCGTACTGAGCACTTCTAGCTTTTTACGAGCAGCTTCAACTGTCATTTTTTTTTCATAATTTAGTAAGGAACAATTCAAGGGGTTTATTTAGAATTCTTACCCATTCACTTAAACCGCGATTAAGTGACGTGGTAGGTCTGTGATCTTAGCCTACTTCCTTGATAACCAGTCATCAGGTGATGGGAAAAACCGTTATTTGTTGTATCGCATGCATAGAAAAGAGAGCTATTTTATATTGGGCCGGTGGAACACCCGGAAACGGTTTCGGAACTAGACCGGGTCAGGTACGGTCTAAGGCTATTTTCATGCTAACCGTTCATCAGGTTATCGAAAAAGCAGCTGTTTGATGTGTCGCATGCATGGGTTTGTTTCTCTTTTATATAAAGCCATTTCCGGGGAGCCACCCGGAACTGGTTCCGGAATACAACCGGCAGTCCACAATGTGGTCTGAGCCTACTTCCTTAATAACCGGCCATCAGGTTATAGAAAAAGCCGTGATTTGATGTATCGCATGCATCGGTTGGTTTACTTTTATATTTGGCCACTTCCGTCGGACCCCCGGAAGCGGTTCCGGAACACTACCTGTTCAAATATGGTCTGATAGTGTTTTCCTGCTAAACGTTCATCAGGCTATCGCCGCTGTTTGATGTGTCGCATGCATGGGTTTGGTTCTCTTTTATATTTGGCCACTTCCGGCTGGACATCCGGAACCGGTTCCGGCACATTTCCGGTTCAGATATGGTCTGATACAATTTTCCTGCTAACCGTTCATAAGGTTACCAAAAATGCCGGTGTTTGATGTGTCGCATGAATGGGTTATGTTCAATTTTATATTTGGCCACTTCCGGTGGGACACCCAGAACCGGTTCCAGAACACTTCCGGTTCATATACGGTCTGAGACTATTTTCCAGCTTACCTTTCATCAGATAATAGCAAATGCCGTGGTTTGATGGGTCGCATGCACGGGTTTGTTGCATTTTCATGTCTGGCCCCTTCCAGGGGTACCGGTCCGGAACACCTAAATGACCATATCTCCGGAACGGCTGGACCGATCCGAACCATTTTCAATAGGAAACAATGGGACCAGATTCCGCGTCGAATGAACCGTCGGTCATTAAAATCGGTTGAGGTTTACTGCCAAAAAGTGATGTGAGTTTTTTTTGTACACACACATACTCACACACACACATACACACACACACACATACATACACACACACAGACATCACCTCAATTCGTCGAGCTGAGTCGATTGGTATATGTGACTCGACCCTCCGGGCCTTCTATCAAAAAGTCATTTTTGAAGTGAACATATAGCCTTTCCAGTACACTTAGTGTACGAGAAAGGCAAAAATGTTCAGATTAGATGCGGTTAAACCAACGAGGGTAGACGGTAATCAGAAAAAAATAAAAAATGGCGTTAGGATAATTTTACGATAAAAGGGTCATCTTTGTGATAAATTAGTGATCCGGTTTTGTCAGCCCCTTTTTAGAAAACATTTTGACTCACATTTTTTCAAACTTTTTATTTCTTTATGTTCACCACTTAGCAGTAATTTGATATTTAATTTGAAACATGAAGGAATTGTTCAAAGTTTGACCGTGAGAAAATGAGAGCTAAAAATGGGGCTGACAAAATTGAGTTCAAATTATCTATGCAAAATAATTTGTAATAATAATAATTGTTAGGATAAAAATTGTACCATCATAAATAACAATACATTACATGATGCTTCACTACTAAACCTCATGCCTACCAAGAATGCTGGGAACAAACATCTTATCTATATATGTTTTGTTACACTGCTTGATGCTGCGAGTCATACATTCAAGGTGGTGTTGTGCCTGTTTGGTGCATTCAAAGATGCATTATAAAGAAAAACGATCCTGTTGCATGAATTCTCGAATGATAGGGTTGGTCTTCCTGATAGGGCATTCATTGCAATGAACTTGAATGAACAAAATCATTTACTACATGTTCCTTGTGTGCATCGTATTTTGCAGATATTGCATCAGATTCATTTCTGTATGTAATTGGTAATGAAAATAAATGTAATCCGTAGATATTTTAAAGTAATTGTCGGATAAGAAAACAGAGGAAATAGTGTGTTCAGATATTCACACTACATATTATCAATTGAATATTTTTTCGCCTCGAATCAAATGTAACTTTGTATTGGTAGCGTGGTGCAGTGTGTTGTTTGTTCTCTTCGTTTCCATCGTCATTCTACACAAGCCTTATAGCAGCTACTTTGCCGTTATTAAGGACCTGCTTTGTGTACACACTCTCGTATTCTCCGTTATCGTTGACGTAACAAACAAATCCAGTTCTTGAGTAGAAAATTGCATATGTAGCCCACGCATTAAGTTCAAATAGAGAACGGGTGGAGAATTTTATTGGAAGATAATGGTCGTAAAGGTTTTTACAGCTTTGAGTTCAGTTGAGTGAACATAAATTAGAACAATATACCGTAGGAGCTGCTCTATATCGGGAGACTTAATTAGATCGTCATAAAGTTAGAAATTATCAGGATTCTCCCGCCGCATAGAGCTTTTGAACTCGCTTCAACTACAGGTATTCTTCGATATAACGTACCCTCGATATAGCGTACCCTCGATATAGCGAATTCGATATAACGTACATTTTGCTTCTTCCTTGGGCATAGAGTATCTTCGTGCCTGCCACACGATATACACATACAAAATGGTCATTGGCAGAGGAAGCTCTCAGTTAATAACTGTGGAAGTGCTCATAGCTGAGAAGCAGGCTTTGTCCCAGTGAGGACGTTACGCCAAGAAGAGGAGAGAGAGGAGGGCATTTTGCTTCGATGTAACGGACAACATTGAAAATTTTTATTTTTTCCCAGGAATAACTTTCGGACAAACTACGAAATAACTCAAATCAATGTTTTGTTGCAGCATTAGCCTTTTTACCCAAAATTAGCTCAATTTGAGGAAAAATTTAGTGTACGTTATATCGAAGCAAAATGTACGTTATATCGAAGCACAAAAAACGAAATGAGTTTTTCATGAAAACTCATGTTTTTCATTATTGATTTTGTGAATTTCACTGAAATCATTTATTGGGGTTAATTTCACGTCGAATAAATCAACACTAGCATAAGAAACATTTAATTTTTCTCTGCTTCGATAAAACGTACAAGGAGAATTTTTTTTTTGTACGTTATATCGAAGAATACCTGTATTGGGCTTCCTTC
>NC_085138.1:59472185-59480815 GCF_035046485.1 Aedes albopictus | reverse complement strand
GCAGCCTGCAGTGTTGCTACTTAGGAACAGATGCAGTGGTGGTAGCATAAGCGGTAGCGTTGGTCTCTAACCGTGAAGCTTATTTATGCTGAAAACACTAAAAATACAACAGGATTTATGATATTATTTATTTTTTATTTTTTTCATTGAAATATATTTCGTATCCAAGATCTGTTTTGTTGAACATAGGAATAACCTAGAACTTTCGCCACAACCTTTTCGATTCACTTAATCATACATCAGTCGGATTCAGGACTGTCAGGACATAAGTGGGATTCAGGTGTATTTATGGAGTTCCGGAATGTTTTAGTAGTAAATATTTCATTGAAGTTTCGAAGGGTTTCAGAGTTTCAGGAACAAGGGATTTCAGGGATTTCAGGGATTTCAAAGGAACTTTCAGAAGGTTTTTGGGAAGCTTTCGTGTTGGATCCAGTGGGGGTAAAAAGTGTTTTGGAAGACTCTCAAGGGAATTTCAAAAGAGTTTCAATGAAGTTTTTGAGGATCAGAGAAGCACCCGGAAGTTTTAGGGCTTTTGAGGTGAAATAAGAGCGCTCAGGGGCATTTTTGACTCGCGTTTTCAAGAGCACCGATCTCGTTATCTACAAAATGCACAAAGTCTAAAATGCTACTGGATGTTTACCACGAGTGAGCAAGTAATCAATAGTTATTTCAGCTCTATGTGTTGTTTGGATGGCGAGATCCATGTTTTTGGTATTTGGGGATTTTTTTACTACCGTACAGGTTTGGGCTGATGGGTCTCAGATTTTCATGAAACTTTTTCCACAGGCAGGGTTCATGGATATATGAATAAAAACATGAGAAAAATTCAGGGCTGCCTATTTTCCCGGAAAACTCGGGTGTTTTTTTTTTGTTTTCCCCTGGCGCTACTTACTTTGAAAAATCAAGAACGAAGCATCGTAGAAATAAAGTTTTTTCACGAAAATGAAAGCAAATTATCTCAGGAATCCAAAAAATATGAACTGGAAAAAGTTCTCCACAAAATTTTCCACGGTTCAGAATATTCGAAAAAAAGCCGAAAAAACTATGCCCAAACTCATGGACAATAAAAAAAAATTTTTGAGAAGGTAATTTCATAAGCTTCGACTGCTGAAATTTTTGGAATGCACTTTTTCTTTCGTTTTTGAGTTATGACCAATTTTGTGAAAAATGTCCAAATGTGACATATAAGAATATTCTTTGTTAAATCATAACTCAAGGACGAACCACCGTAGAAACAACGGTGCTTCAACCGCTGAAATTTTTGGAATGCACTTTTTCTTTCGTTCCTGAGCTATGGCGAATTTTGTGAAAAATGATCATATAATAAAGGCTTATACGGTCGTTTTCCACAAAACAACCCAGAAACGAAAAAAAATGCATTCCGAAAATTTCAGCGATTAAAGCTTATGAAATTACCTTTTCAAAAATATATTTTTTGAAAATATTCCGTGAGTTCGGGCATAGTTTTTCTAGCTTTTCTTTACGATTTTTTTCAACGGTGGAAAGTTTTGTGGAAAACTTTTCAAAGTTCATATTTTGTTTTTGGATTCCTGAGAAAATTTGCTTCATTTTCTCAAAAAAAAAACTTCGTTTCTACGGTGCTTCGTTCTTGAGTTATTATTTCAAACAAAAAGTGTTCACCTGAGTTTTCCGGGCAAATAGGCGGCCCCGAATTTCTCTCAATTTTTTTATTCATATATGCATGAGCCCTGCCTGTGGAAACAGTTTCTTGGAAATCTGAGACCCTTCGACTCAATTTATACGATGATAAAAAAAAACATTTGCAAAGCAGCCATTATTGTGACGAACATCTTTGGATTCGCTAGTAAATGACCTTAAAAGAGTTTCAGAAGAAGGACTTCAGGATGCTTCAGGAGATTGTTTCAGAGTTTCTTGAAAACCTTCCCAAGATCGCCCAGGAACCAACCATGATAGGTGAAATTTTCAAATGTCTTAACAAGGCACGCTCAAATGCCTTCACATGTCATCACACTCAATGTCATGGTTATAGTTTAAAATTGAAGGTAAAAGCCAAAATTTATGCTATGTTTTAGGGAAGAATACTCGATGAATACTCGCAGAGAGTTTTCCAGATTTATCAGGTATCCTATCAAAAATTCTTAAAATCTTTGTACTTTAATATTTCTAAAATAAAAAAAAAATAAAAATAAAAAACGAAAAATACAAATTTCTTCAGTGGTCCTCTGAAAAATTTCTTGAGGTTTATTTTTTTTCTGCAGGATTTATTTCAGAAGTTTCTCCCGGTAGTAGTTCAGGATTTTTTATGTTCAAATCGCACCAAGAATTGTATAAGAAACTCTTCCACGAACTCCTCCAGAGGTACTCTTCTTCTTCCAAGAATTCTTCCAAAAAACCCTCCAGAATTTTATTAAGGGAAATAAATCCATCAACACCTGTGTCCGAAAATTGTGCAGGGATTTCTGCAGATTATTAAGGGGTTCTTTCAGAAATGCAGGAAGGTCTCCAGATTTTTTGCAATTTGTTAAAAGAATTCAGGAGGTATCATATGGATTAATTCAGGCATTCTTGCAGGCATATTCCCAGAAAAAGATTCAGGTTTTTTATCAAGGATATCTTCTAGGAATCTCCTAAAGATGTATCACCAGGAGCATACGCGCCAATTTGTGACGTAGTTGGGGGGCGAAGCCTCTCAAAATCAATGAAATTCAGAAAATATCGACGCCACTCATCTTGTTTAGGCATATTCACGTGAAAACTAGTGAATTCTGAAAAAAGTTGAATATTCTCCAATTTTGGAGAGCACACCACCCCCCCCTAAGGTAGCCCACACTTATATGGAAAACAAAAATTTCGAAAAATGTCTAGTCTTACCTCCTAAATCAATTGTTTTGGACTCCCGGAATCTACGTTCAAAATTTGAGCGAATTCAATTAAGCCTAAGGGGGCGCTCAAAATGCTTGAAGTTTGTATGGGGAAACTTAGCCAAATGTATGCAGATATTTTAGGTTTTCTAATTTTGCCGCTAGGTGGCGCTGTAAGCGTTTAATAAATAAACCCTTTGGTATTATTGTAGGTGACTATATGCCAAACAACTTTGTCGAAAACCGCAAAGTGATCCGAAGGCTGTGAAAAAAGTTACACCCTAGGTAAAGTGAGGCGAAGCATTATTGTTATTTTTCCAGTGCATGTAAAGGAATAATATCAATAATGAAATCTCAATACTTTGCCTCACTTTGCCTAGGGTATAGGGTAATTTGCCAATTGTTGCACGGCTAAAAACTCGCCTATTGTTGCACACTCCATGTTATTCTTATGAGGTGTGCAACAATTGGCGAATTTTTAGCCGTGCAACAATTGGAAAATTACCCTAACTTTTTTCACAGCCGTTGGATCACTTCGCGGTCTTCGACAAAGTTGTTTGGCATATAGTCACCTACAATAATACCAAAGGGTTTATTTATTGAACGCTTACTGCGCCACCTAGCGGCAAAATTCGAAAACCTAACATTTCTGCACACATTTGATCAAGTTTTCCCATACAAACTTCAAGCGTTTTGAGCGCCCCCTTAGGCTAAACTGATTTTGCTCAAATTTTGAACGTAGATTCTGGGAGTCCAAAACAACTGATTTAGGAGGTAAGACTTGATATTTTTTGAAATTTTTGTTTTCCATATAAGTGTGGGCCACACTAACCCCCACCCCCACCCATTCCCAACTACGTCACAAGTTGGCGTCTATGACTAGAAGTTTTTAAAGGATGCCTTAAGACAATCCTTCAGAGATTTCGTGATAAATTCCTTCGGGTTTTTTTTTTCGAAAAAAATAATTCCAGAAAATTTTTATGCAATTTTTGGAAGAATTTCTGAAAAATCGCACGCAAAGTATCTGAAACATTTCCTGCAGGAGTATCTTGATGAATCCTAGGATATATTTCTAACGGAACAGCAAGAGCAATTTCCAAAAAAAAAATCCGTGTACAAATTTCTGCAGGAATTTTGAAAACAATCTTGGAGAAACCCAAGGAAGAATTTTCTGTAGCATTTTTGAATAAATTTTTAAAGGAGTTTTGAAGTGAAGAACTTTTGAAGAACTCCTTTTCTGGAATTCCTGAAGAAAACCCTGAAGAATTTGCTCGGTGGAGATGTTTTTAAGCAAAAATCTGAAGAAAACTCCAGTAGAATCCCTGAAGAAATCTCGGGAAGCACTCTTGAATGAATCTCCGAAGGAATTTCTTTAAAGTTCCCTGATGAAAATTCTTTTAGAGGTCCATCAATAAAACTCTTGGAGGTTTTTCTGGAAATATTTGTGAACTTTTTTCCATGGAGGTAATTCCTATATGAATACCTGGAGAGCCACCTAGACAAGCTTATTTAAATATCCTTAGAAAAATCTTCAAAAGTTTTTTTAAGTGTGTACCTATTCCTTGCGCAACTGTCATATTATATTATTCCTGAAATATTTGATTCAATCTACAACGATATTGTAATACCTTAGCCGTTCATATAAACTTCTTTTCAAAAGCAAAATCACGTTTTCTCACTTTCCAAGGTTCTTTAGCCATCGCTGGCTAACCATTAAGCAGCCAACTCTCACTCCTTAAAACACATACTTTCAGCTTAAAGGGATTCCACAAACTGGTTTACGGCTCTCTCGTCTCGTATATAAAACAGGATTAATCTACAATGCAATGCTACCTCGGATAGAACTCATTCCGATAAGTGCTAGGTACAAAGAGAGCAGGACAGCAACCAGCAGCTATCCAGCCATAATAACCGCAAACAATTTAAGACCTGCCTTTATAGACACGAACGATTACCGGTTGCAATAATTTGTATGTAGGGTAATTTGCCAATTGTTGCACGGCTAAAAATTCGCCAATTGTTGCACACCTCATAAGAACAACATGGAGTGTGCAACAATAGGCGAGTTTTTAGCCGTGCAATAATTGGAAAATTACCCTACCTACATATCTACCGAGTCGAGTCGCATGTACTGGCACTGCTCAATGCTCACACTTACCGATATCGATGGTTCCTCCTTGCTGGGCATTCACAGCGATTTTGGCCAGGGCTTCATTGAACAGATTGGACGCTGCCGACGCTCCGTGCAGGGCTTTCAGGTACGCCTTACCGGCACTGATCAGCTGCCGCGCTCCGGGGTTGAATTTGTCGAGGATGTTCTGTTGTTGGGATGGAGAGAGGAAAAGAAGAAGAAGATCTTAGTACAAGTGTTGCGGAGAGGGGTGCTTAAAGCTTAATGCTAGTGCTTAAGACAACATCAATTATAAATTCAAGTACACACGAGGTTGGATCTCGCGGCGCGCACATTATGATGCAATCATGGGTGAATAAAGGTAAACACATGGGCTGTCGCACAGTTTTTGGCGGCACCGAGTGAAGTCGATCATTAAAACTGCAATATTCTGCTTGCTTGGCGAATTATACTGGGAACTGGTGGAACCGTGATGCAGTGTGGGTTTGATCAATTGAAGCAATATAATGAAAAAAGCAAATTTAAGATGTCACTACATCAATATCAATATTAAAAAGTATGTAATGGAACAGCTCCCAAAAATAAGGATTCTTCATCTTTGAATTCTTATGCAGTTTCTTACTCTACTCTACTCTTCGCAATGTTCTTTGCGGGACTTCGGAGAGTTGCTCATGGGATTTCTACCAGAGTTCTTTCTAGAATTTCTGCAGAAGTTTTAAACGTTGTTTCTGCAAAAGTACTTTCCGGGATATATTCCACAGTTTCTCGGCGGATTTCTCCCGGAAACTCTAACAAAATACTTCCAAAATTCCTTTGGAGATGCCTTATTTGTGGGTTTTCGCAAAAACTCTCTGTGATTTTTGCGATACTTCCGTAGCACTTCTTTTCCGGGTTTATCTTAGAGTGTCTTGCTTAATTTCTCTCGTTGTTTCTTTGTAGATTACTGCCGTTCTAAGCATATCTGTCCCATGTTGATTTTCAGCATTTTTCACATTTTTCCTCCTATTAGTATAATTGTATGTGTACTTTTAAGTAAACTTGTAAAAGTCCTTAGTTTGTTCTGAAATTTCGAAAATAAATACCAAGCCATATTGTCCCATTGTTGCATTTCCAAGCATATCTGTCCCACTACAAGAAATACAGTCAAAAACTGCGAAAAGTAAGCGTAGAAATTTCAAAATTGCGTTTTGTTTCACAGCATAACTGTCCCGCTGGGAAGTATTTATTCAAAAATGAAATGTTTTAATTTGCGTTAAAAAACGAAACTTTACTGATTCCACTTCAGATATAATCCATTTTAATAGAAATACAGCTGCGTGTGCCATTGTGGTACTGTAGTTGTTGGTCAATTAGAAAAATACGTTATTAACTTTAATCGCTTTTTTCTCAGTTGCACATTTTCGAACATGGTACAGATATGCTTAGAACGGCAGATTATCTCTCAAAAGTTCCAAAGTTCTAAGGGATCATAAAAGGGAGCAAAAGTGAGTTGCAGAGACGACTTTTCATGGGTTTCGGGGGGGGGGGGGGGGGGGGGGGGGGGGGTATCAGAGGGTTCTAAAATTGTTTCAGAGGGTTTCTTGAATTTTTCATATGTTTAATGAAACTCGCCGATGAGGTTTTATGTGGCTCTAGGGGTTTCAGAGAAGTTTCAAAGAAATTCTAGGGGAGTTTCATGGAGGTTATGGAGGGCTATAGGAGTTTTAGGTGTTTCAATAAATTACTAGGTTTCTTGTATGTACCAGCTTTTTGAATCATCTAAACAGAACACTCTCTCCAGCAGATCCCTTAGAACGCCCTTGAAAACCTTCCTGAATGCTTCTGAGATCTCCGGAAATCCTGTGAAACCCTCTCGACATTCCTGAAATTCCCTTAAATGCTACGCCTACTTCAACTACCACTTGCTGTGTGCGTCAGTGTGTATAAATGACTGGCGAAATTAATTAGTGAATAATATCAATACACTCGATTAAAAATAAATTTATAAATAAATAAATGAATAAATAAAAAATAAATAAATAAATAAATAAAGACTTCAGTTTAGGCGTTTAGTGAAATTTCAGGGATATTCAAAGGGATTTTAGAGGATTTCCGGGGGTCTCAGAAGCATTCAGGAAGTTTTTTCGAAGAGTTCCAGACATTTCGAGGACTTCCAGAAGAATTTCAGGGTCGTTGTATGGGTTATCAGGAGGATTCAGGGGGGTTCTGGAGGTCTCAAGAGCGATTCAAGAGATCTCAAGGGTTTTCATGGGGTGTTTTAGGGGATTTCCCAAGTAACACGCTTGTCACAGAAGAGTCACGGCGGCGCAGATTTTTGTTGCGCATAAGTCACTGTGACTTACTTCTAGCAAGTTAGTGTTTATTTGTAAGAAGCAAGTCACAGTAACTTCTGCGCAACAGAAATTTGTGCCGCCGTGACTCTTCTGTGACAAGTGTGTTACTTGTCACTTGTCTGTGACAAGTGTGTTGCTTAGGTTAAGGGGATCTCAGGGGCGTTTAATGTGGTCTCAGGAGGATTCATGAGGTTCTCAAGAGGAATCAGAAAACTTTCAAGAGAGTTGCTGAGAAGTCTCAGAGAGTATCTTGGAATCTCAACGGGGTCTTAAAAGCGGTTAGGGAATCTCAAGGAGACTCAGGGAAAATTCAGGAGGTCTCAGGGACATCATAGGGGGCTTCAGGGGATTTTATGGGGTTTCTGGAGGTTTTTGGGCATTTCAAGGGGTTTCAGGCGTGTCAGGGGCGTTTCAGGGAGTCTTAGATGGGTTCAGAGGCATTTTTTGGTTTTCAAGGAATCGCAGGAAGGCTTGGGATAGTGTAGTAGAGGGTTTCAGGGGTGTTTTAGCTTCACACCCTATAAAACAATTTTAAAACCTCTGAAACCACTTGAAATCTTCCTGAAATGCCCCTGAAGCGCACCTAGAACTTGTTAAAATTTCAATTCAAGTCCTCTCCCCTGGAGCCCTCTGAAAGACTCCTGAATACTCCTCCTTTAAGGCTCACCTGAAACCCCTGGGCACCATCACAAACACCCGAGCAATACTTTTTCTCGAAAACTAAGTTCCCCTGTTGAAAGTACTGGTTGAATTTGAGCACAAAATTTCTTTTCAAAATTAATGTAGATTTTCAATTTTTGCACCTCCAGTACATGGCATAAAAAGAGGTTCCAGTTTGTTCCGAGACAAATTCGTGAAAATCTGGGCAAGAGATCCCAAAAGGGACACCGAACCGATTCCATGAATAATTTTCGGTAGGGATTCTGGGAAGAACACTAGGAGTAATCCTGGAAAAATCGGAACTGCGAGGAAAAGCCTGGAAACTCCTCAGAAAGACATCGTGGGAAGAACTCAAAAAGAAATATTAACTTTGCGTAAGATTTCCGACTGGAAGTTTAATGTTTGGGAGATTTTGGCTTTCTCAGTCTAGGGAATCCAAACGATTAAATTGGCATTGCCCGACGTTTCGGCCTAATTTATTTGGCCTTTTTCAAGGGTAAACTAAAAGAGAACAGTTTTACAATTAGGGACATGTACAAAATAATTTTAACATTTAAGGAACCTACGCTGTCTATCGTTTTTTGTTATAATTTATAACTAGTGCCACAGTTTCTTTTGGAGCTTCTTGTAGCATTTCTACACCTGTAATATGGGATTTAGTTC